>NC_140772.1:9218423-9230923 GCF_044657685.1 Stegodyphus dumicola
TTATCGCAAAATAATTTTAAAACGAGCATATCTTTAGAATTTCCGATACAGAGACTCACGCGCTGGAGATAAAAATGTTTTTTCTGCACAACGTTGCCATTGCTCGCTTTGAAATCCTTGAGTTTGTTAATCAAAAATTCGGCAAAGTTTTAAAAAATAGGAAATCGATCATGAAACAAATTTCAAATTTCAAATTTGGTCTTCCACATGCTCATATTCGTTGGAGGATTACGTTATTCAAAATTCGATGACTCTATGTACCGTTGTTTTATCACAATACGAGAAATATACATACATTTATGCAGATTTTTCATTATTTAATTTCTTCAAATATAATGCGAAACTCTAACATTTTATGGCAACAGTTTGAAAAGTGAACCGACATTTATCCGTCCGACGCAAAATGCCAAAACGAAACTAATAGTCCTTCGGGATTCAAATCTCTTTGGACTAAAAACAAAAAAAAAAAAAAATCTGAAATGTTTCAGATTTTAAATTACGTCCAAAGGGGCGTTTTTTAACATTTTGTATGTTACTTTCTTTATTAAATATCATGTTCCTCGCACTTAAAACATAAGATTCAGTGCAACAGCAATATCGCAAAATAGTTTTAAAACGAGCATATATTTAGAATTTCCGATACAGAGACTCACGCGCTGGAGATAAAAATGTTTTTTCTGCACAACCTTGCCATTGCTCGCTTTGAGATCCTTGAGCTTGTTAATCAAAAATTCGTCAAAGTTTTAAAAAATAGGAAATCGATCATAAAACAAATTTCAAATTTGGTGTTCCACATGCTCATATTCGTTGGAGGATTACGTCATTCAAAACTCGAAGATTCTATGTACCGTTATTTTATGACAATGTGAGAAATATACATACATTTACGCAGATATTCATTATTTAATTTCTTCAAATATAATGCAGGACTCTAACAATTTATGGCAACAGTTTGAAAAGTGAACCGACATTTATCCGTCCGCCCGAAAATGCCAAATCGAAATTAATAGTCCTTCGGGATTCAAATCCCTTTGGACTAAAAAAAAAAAAAAAAAAAAAAAAAAAAAATCATAAATGTTTCAGATTTTAAATTACGTCCAAAGGGGCGTTTTTTAACATTTTGTGTGTTACCTTTCTTTATTAAATATCATGTTACTCGCATTTAAACCATAAGATCCAGTGCAACAGCAATATCGCAAAATAATTTTAAAACGAGCATATCTTTAGAATTTCCGATTCAGAGACTCACGCGCTGGAGATAAAAAGGTTTTTTCTGCACAACGTTGCCATTGCTCGCTTTGAAATCCTTGAGCTTGTTAATCAAAAATTCGTCAAAGTTTTAAAAAATAGGAAATCGATCATAAAACAAATTTCAAATTTCAAATTTGGTCTTCCACATGCTCATATTCGTTGGAGGATTACGTTATTCAAAATTCGATGACTCTATGTACCGTTGTTTTATCACAATACGAGAAATATACAAACATTTATGCAGATTTTTCATTATTTAATTTCTTCAAATATAATGCAGAACTCTAACATTTTATGGCAACAGTTTGAAAAGTGAACCGACATTTATCCGTCCGACGCAAAATGCCAAAACGAAACTAATAGTCCTTCGGTATTCAAATCTCTTTGGACTAAAAAAAAAAAAAAAAAATTGAAATGTTTCAGATTTTAAATTACGTCCAAAGGGGCGTTTTTTAACATTTTGTATGTTACTTTCTTTATTAAATATCATGTTCCTCGCACTTAAAACATAAGATTCAGTGCAACAGCAATATCGCAAAATAGTTTTAAAACGAGCATATATTTAGAATTTCCGATACAGAGACTCACGCGCTGGAGATAAAAATGTTTTTTCTGCACAACGTTGCCATTGCTCGCTTTGAAATCCTTGAGCTTGTTAATCAAAAATTCGTCAAAGTTTTAAAAAATAGGAAATCGATCATAAAACAAATTTCAAATTTGGTCTTCCACATGCTCATATTCGTTGGAGGATTACGTCATTCAAAACTCGAAGATTCTATGTACCGTTATTTTATGACAATGTGAGAAATATACATACATTTACGCAGATATTCATTATTTAATTTCTTCAAATATAATGCAGGACTCTAACAATTTATGGCAACAGTTTGAAAAGTGAACCGACATTTATCCGTCCGACCGAAAATGCCAAATCGAAATTAATAGTCCTTCGGGATTCAAATCTCTTTGGACTAAAAAAAAAAAAAAAAAAAATTGAAATGTTTCAGATTTTAAATTACCTCCAAAGGGGCGTTTTTTAACATTTTGTATGTTACTTTCTTTATTAAATATCATGTTCCTCGCACTTAAAACATAAGATTCAGTGCAACAGCAATATCGCAAAAGAGTTTTAAAACGAGCATATCTTTAGAATTTCCGATTCAGAGACTCACGCGCTGGAGATAAAAAGGTTTTTTCTGCACAACGTTGCCATTGCTCGCTTTGAAATCCTTGAGCTTGTTAATCAAAAATTCGTCAAAGTTTTAAAAAATAGGAAATCGATCATAAAACAAATTTCAAATTTCAAATTTGGTCTTCCACATGCTCATATTCGTTGGAGGATTACGTTATTCAAAATTCGATGACTCTATGTACCGTTGTTTTATCACAATACGAGAAATATACATACATTTATGCAGATTTTTCATTATTTAATTTCTTCAAGTATAATGCAGAACTCTAACATTTTATGGCAACAGTTTGAAAAGTGAACCGACATTTATCCGTCCGACGCAAAATGCCAAAACGAAACTAATAGTCCTTCGGGATTCAAATCTCTTTGGACTAAAAAAAAAAAAAAAAAAATTGAAATGTTTCAGATTTTAAATTACCTCCAAAGGGGCGTTTTTTAACATTTTGTATGTTACTTTCTTTATTAAATATCATGTTCCTCGCACTTAAAACATAAGATTCAGTGCAACAGCAATATCGCAAAAGAGTTTTAAAACGAGCATATCTTTAGAATTTCCGATTCAGAGACTCACGCGCTGGAGATAAAAAGGATTTTTCTGCACAACGTTGCCATTGCTCGCTTTGAAATCCTTGAGCTTGTTAATCAAAAATTCGTCAAAGTTTTAAAAAATAGGAAATCGATCATAAAACAAATTTCAAATTTCAAATTTGGTCTTCCACATGCTCATATTCGTTGGAGGATTACGTTATTCAAAATTCGATGACTCTATGTACCGTTGTTTTATCACAATACGAGAAATATACATACATTTATGCAGATTTTTCATTATTTAATTTCTTCAAATATAATGCAGAACTCTAACATTTTATGACAACAGTTTGAAAAGTGAACCGACATTTATCCGTCCGACGCAAAATGCCAAAACGAAACTAATAGTCCTTCGGGATTCAAATCTCTTTGGACTAAAAAAAAAAAAAAAAAAAATTGAAATGTTTCAGATTTTAAATTACGTCCAAAGGGGCGTTTTTTAACATTTTGTATGTTACTTTCTTTATTAAATATCATGTTCCTCGCACTTAAAACATAAGATTCAGTGCAACAGCAATATCGCAAAATAGTTTTAAAACGAGCATATCTTTAGAATTTCCGATTCAGAGACTCACGCGCTGGAGATAAAAAGGTTTTTTCTGCACAACGTTGCCATTGCTCGCTTTGAAATCCTTGAGCTTGTTAATCAAAAATTCGTCAAAGTTTTAAAAAATAGGAAATCGATCATAAAACAAATTTCAAATTTGGTCTTCCACATGCTCATATTCGTTGGAGGATTACGTTATTCAAAATTCGATGACTCTATGTACCGTTATTTTATGACAATGTGAGAAATATACATACATTTACGCAGATTTTCATTATTCAATTTCTTCAAATATAATGCAGGACTCTAACATTTTATGGCAACAGTTTGAAAAGTGAAGCGACATTTATGAGTCCGACGCAAAATGCCAAAACGAAACTAATAATCCTTCGGGATTCAAATCCCTTTGGACTAAAAAAAAAAAAAAAAAAAAAATCTGAAATGTTTCAGATTTTAAATTATGTTTAAAGGGGCGTTTTTTAACATTTTGTATATTACCTTTCTTTATTAAATATCATGTTACTCGCATTTAAACCATAAGATCCAGTGCAACAGCAATATCGCAAAATAATTTTAAAACGAGCATATCTTTAGAATTTCCGATACAGAGACTCACGCGCTGGAGATAAAAATGTTTTTCTGCACAACGTTGCCATTGCTCGCTTTGAAATCCTTGAGTTTCTTAATCAAAAATTCGTCAAAGTTTTAAAAATAGGAAATCGATCATAAAACAAATTTCAAATTTCAAATTTGGTCTTCCACATGCTCATATTCTTTGGAGGATTACGTTATTCAAAATTCGATGACTTTATGTACCGTTGTTTTATCACAATACGAGAAATATACATACATTTATGCAGATTTTTCATTATTTAATTTCTTCAAATATAATGCAGGACTCTAACATTTTGTGGCAACACTTTGAAAAGTGAACCGACATTTATGAGTCCGACGCAAAATAGCAAAACGAAATTAATAGTCCTTCGGGATTCAAATCCCTTTGGACTGAAAACGAGTAAAGACTCGTTTCGATTAGTACCTTTGACATTTGGAGCTCCAAAATTCAAAAAAAAAAAAAAAAAAAAAAAAAAAAAAAAAAAAAAAATTGAAATGTTTCAGATTTTAAATTACGTCTAAAGGGGCGTTTTTTAACATTTTATGTGTTACCTTTCTTTATTAAATATCATGTTCCTCGCACTTAAACCATAAGACCCAGTGCAACAGCAATATCGCAAAATAGTTTTAAAACGAGCATATCTTTAGAATTTCCGATACAGAGACTCACGCGCTGGAGATAAAAATGTTTTTTCTGCACAACGTTGCCATTGCTCGCTTTGAAATCCTTGAGTTTGTTAATCAAAAATTCGGCAAAGTTTTAAAAAATAGGAAATCGATCATGAAACAAATTTCAAATTTCAAATTTGGTCTTCCACATGCTCATATTCGTTGGAGGATTACGTTATTCAAAATTCGATGACTCTATGTACCGTTGTTTTATCACAATACGAGAAATATACATATATTTATGCAGATTTTTCATTATTTAATTTCTTCAAATATAATGCGAAACTCTAACATTTTATGGCAACAGTTTGAAAAGTGAACCGACATTTATCCGTCCGACGCAAAATGCCAAAACGAAACTAATAGTCCTTCGGGATTCAAATCTCTTTGGACTAAAAACAAAAAAAAAAAAATCTGAAATGTTTCAGATTTTAAATTACGTCCAAAGGGGCGTTTTTTAACATTTTGTATGTTACTTTCTTTATTAAATATCATGTTCCTCGCACTTAAAACATAAGATTCAGTGCAACAGCAATATCGCAAAATAGTTTTAAAACGAGCATATCTTTAGAATTTCCGATACAGAGACTCACGCGCTGGAGATAAAAATGTTTTTTCTGCACAACGTTGCCATTGCTCGCTTTGAAATCCTTGAGTTTGTTAATCAAAAATTCGTCAAAGTTTTAAAAAATAGGAAATCGATCATGAAACAAATTTCAAATTTCAAATTTGGTGTTCCACATGCTCATATTCGTTGGAGGATTACGTCATTCAAAACTCGAAGATTCTATGTACCGTTATTTTATGACAATGTGAGAAATATACATACATTTACGCAGATATTCATTATTTAATTTCTTCAAATATAATGCAGGACTCTAACAATTTATGGCAACAGTTTGAAAAGTGAACCGACATTTATCCGTCCGACCGAAAATGCCAAATCGAAATTAATAGTCCTTCGGGATTCAAATCCCTTTGGACTAAAAAAAAAAAAAAAAAAAAAAAAAAAAAATCATAAATGTTTCAGATTTTAAATTACGTCCAAAGGGGCGTTTTTTAACATTTTGTGTGTTACCTTTCTTTATTAAATATCATGTTACTCGCATATAACCATAAGATCCAGTGCAACAGCAATATCGCAAAATAATTTTAAAACGAGCATATCTTTAGAATTTCCGATACAGAGACTTACGCGCTGGAGATAAAAATGTTTTTTCTGCACAACGTTGCCATTGCTCGCTTTGAAATCCTTGAGTTTGTTAATCAAAAATTCGTCAAAGTTTTAAAAAATAGGAAATCGATCATAAAACAAATTTCAAATTTCAAATTTGGTCTTCCACATGCTCATATTCGTTGGAGGATTACGTTATTCAAAATTCGATGACTCTATGTACCGTTGTTTTATCACAATACGAGAAATATACAAACATTTATGCAGATTTTTCATTATTTAATTTCTTCAAATATAATGCGAAACTCTAACATTTTATGGCAACAGTTTGAAAAGTGAACCGACATTTATCCGTCTGACGCAAAATGCCAAAACGAATCTAATAGTCCTTCGGGATTCAAATCTCTTTGGACTAAAAAAAAAAAAAAAAATCTGAAATGTTTCAGACTTTAAATTATGTCTAAAGGTGCGTTTTTTAACATTTTGTATATTACCTTTCTTTATTAAATATCATGTTACTCGCATTTAAACCATAAGATCCAGTGCTACAGCATTATCGCAAAATAATTTTAAAACGAGCATATCTTTAGAATTTCCGATACAGAGACTCACGCGCTGGAGATAAAAATGTTTTTTCTGCACAACGTTGCCATTGCTCGCTTTGAAATCCTTGAGTTTGTTAATCAAAAATTCGGCAAAGTTTTAAAAAATAGGAAATCGATCATGAAACAAATTTCAAATTTCAAATTTGGTCTTCCACATGCTCATATTCGTTGGAGGATTACGTTATTCAAAATTCGATGACTCTATGTACCGTTGTTTTATCACAATACGAGAAATATACATACATTTATGCAGATTTTTCATTATTTAATTTCTTCAAATATAATGCGAAACTCTAACATTTTATGGCAACAGTTTGAAAAGTGAACCGACATTTATCCGTCCGACGCAAAATGCCAAAACGAAACTAATAGTCCTTCGGGATTCAAATCTCTTTGGACTAAAAACAAAAAAAAAAAAAATCTGAAACGTTTCAGATTTTAAATTACGTCCAAAGGGGCGTTTTTTAACATTTTGTATGTTACTTTCTTTATTAAATATCATGTTCCTCGCACTTAAAACATAAGATTCAGTGCAACAGCAATATCGCAAAATAGTTTTAAAACGAGCATATATTTAGAATTTCCGATACAGAGACTCACGCGCTGGAGATAAAAATGTTTTTTCTGCACAACCTTGCCATTGCTCGCTTTGAGATCCTTGAGCTTGTTAATCAAAAATTCGTCAAAGTTTTAAAAAATAGGAAATCGATCATAAAACAAATTTCAAATTTGGTGTTCCACATGCTCATATTCGTTGGAGGATTACGTCATTCAAAACTCGAAGATTCTATGTACCGTTATTTTATGACAATGTGAGAAATATACATACATTTACGCAGATATTCATTATTTAATTTCTTCAAATATAATGCAGGACTCTAACAATTTATGGCAACAGTTTCAAAAGTGAACCGACATTTATCCGTCCGACCGAAAATGCCAAATCGAAATTAATAGTCCTTCGGGATTCAAATCCCTTTGGACTAAAAAAAAAAAAAAAAAAAAAAAAAATCATAAATGTTTCAGATTTTAAATTACGTCCAAAGGGGCGTTTTTTAACATTTTGTGTGTTACCTTTCTTTATTAAATATCATGTTACTCGCATTTAAACCATAAGATCCAGTGCAACAGCAATATCGCAAAATAATTTTAAAACGAGCATATCTTTAGAATTTCCGATACAGAGACTCACGCGCTGGAGATAAAAATGTTTTTTCTGCACAACGTTGCCATTGCTCGCTTTGAAATCCTTGAGTTTGTTAATCAAAAATTCGTCAAAGTTTTAAAAAATAGGAAATCGATCATAAAACAAATTTCAAATTTCAAATTTGGTCTTCCACATGCTCATATTCGTTGGAGGATTACGTTATTCAAAATTCGATGACTCTATGTACCGTTGTTTTATCACAATACGAGAAATATACAAACATTTATGCAGATTTTTCATTATTTAATTTCTTCAAATATAATGCAGAACTCTAACATTTTATGGCAACAGTTTGAAAAGTGAACCGACATTTATCCGTCCGACGCAAAATGCCAAAACGAAACTAATAGTCCTTCGGTATTCAAATCTCTTTGGACTAAAAAAAAAAAAAAAAAATTTGAAATGTTTCAGATTTTAAATTACGTCCAAAGGGGCGTTTTTTAACATTTTGTATGTTACTTTCTTTATTAAATATCATGTTCCTCGCACTTAAAACATAAGATTCAGTGCAACAGCAATATCGCAAAATAGTTTTAAAACGAGCATATATTTAGAATTTCCGATACAGAGACTCACGCGCTGGAGATAAAAATGTTTTTTCTGCACAACGTTGCCATTGCTCGCTTTGAAATCCTTGAGCTTGTTAATCAAAAATTCGTCAAAGTTTTAAAAAATAGGAAATCGATCATAAAACAAATTTCAAATTTGGTCTTCCACATGCTCATATTCGTTGGAGGATTACGTCATTCAAAACTCGAAGATTCTATGTACCGTTATTTTATGACAATGTGAGAAATATACATACATTTACGCAGATATTCATTATTTAATTTCTTCAAATATAATGCAGGACTCTAACAATTTATGGCAACAGTTTGAAAAGTGAACCGACATTTATCCGTCCGACCGAAAATGCCAAATCGAAATTAATAGTCCTTCGGGATTCAAATCTCTTTGGACTAAAAAAAAAAAAAAAAAAATTGAAATGTTTCAGATTTTAAATTACCTCCAAAGGGGCGTTTTTTAACATTTTGTATGTTACTTTCTTTATTAAATATCATGTTCCTCGCACTTAAAACATAAGATTCAGTGCAACAGCAATATCGCAAAAGAGTTTTAAAACGAGCATATCTTTAGAATTTCCGATTCAGAGACTCACGCGCTGGAGATAAAAAGGTTTTTTCTGCACAACGTTGCCATTGCTCGCTTTGAAATCCTTGAGCTTGTTAATCAAAAATTCGTCAAAGTTTTAAAAAATAGGAAATCGATCATAAAACAAATTTCAAATTTCAAATTTGGTCTTCCACATGCTCATATTCGTTGGAGGATTACGTTATTCAAAATTCGATGACTCTATGTACCGTTGTTTTATCACAATACGAGAAATATACATACATTTATGCAGATTTTTCATTATTTAATTTCTTCAAGTATAATGCAGAACTCTAACATTTTATGGCAACAGTTTGAAAAGTGAACCGACATTTATCCGTCCGACGCAAAATGCCAAAACGAAACTAATAGTCCTTCGGGATTCAAATCTCTTTGGACTAAAAAAAAAAAAAAAAAAATTGAAATGTTTCAGATTTTAAATTACGTCCAAAGGGGCGTTTTTTAACATTTTGTATGTTACTTTCTTTATTAAATATCATGTTCCTCGCACTTAAAACATAAGATTCAGTGCAACAGCAATATCGCAAAAGAGTTTTAAAACGAGCATATCTTTAGAATTTCCGATTCAGAGACTCACGCGCTGGAGATAAAAAGGTTTTTTCTGCACAACGTTGCACTTGCTCGCTTTGAAATCCTTGAGCTTGTTAATCAAAAATTCGTCAAAGTTTTAAAAAATAGGAAATCGATCATAAAACAAATTTCAAATTTGGTCTTCCACATGCTCATATTCGTTGGAGGATTACGTTATTCAAAATTCGATGACTCTATGTACCGTTATTTTATGACAATGTGAGAAATATACATACATTTACGCAGATTTTCATTATTCAATTTCTTCAAATATAATGCAGGACTCTAACATTTTATGGCAACAGTTTGAAAAGTGAAGCGACATTTATGAGTCCGAGGCAAATGCCAAAACGAAACTAATAATCCTTCGGGATTCAAATCCCTTTGGACTAAAAAAAAAAAAAAAAATCTGAAATGTTTCAGATTTTAAATTATGTCTAAAGGGGCGTTTTTTAACATTTTGTATATTACCTTTCTTTATTAAATATCATGTTCCTCGCACTTAAAACATAAGATTCAGTGCAACAGCAATATCGCAAAATAGTTTTAAAACGAGCATATCTTTAGAATTTCCGATTCAGAGACTCACGCGCTGGAGATAAAAAGATTTTTTCTGCACAACGTTGCCATTGCTCGCTTTGAAATCCTTGAGCTTGTTAATCAAAAATTCGTCAAAGTTTTAAAAAATAGGAAATCGATTATAAAACAAATTTCAAATTTGGTCTTCCACATGCTCATATTCGTTGGAGGATTACGTTATTCAAAATTCGATGACTCTATGTACCGTTATTTTATGACAATGTGAGAAATATACATACATTTACGCAGATTTTCATTATTCAATTTCTTCAAATATAATGCAGGACTCTAACATTTTATGGCAACTGTTTGAAAAGTGAAGCGACATTTATGAGTCCGACGCAAAATGCCAAAACGAAACTAATAATCCTTCGGGATTCAAATCCCTTTGGACTAAAAAAAAAAAAAAAAAAAAAAAATCTGAAATGTTTCAGATTTTAAATTATGTCTAAAGGGGCGTTTTTTAACATTTTGTATATTACCTTTCTTTATTAAATATCATGTTACTCGCATTTAAACCATAAGATCCAGTGCAACAGCAATATCGCAAAATAATTTTAAAACGAGCATATCTTTAGAATTTCCGATACAGAGACTCACGCGCTGGAGATAAAAATGTTTTTCTGCACAACGTTGCCATTGCTCGCTTTGAAATCCTTGAGTTTCTTAATCAAAAATTCGTCAAAGTTTTAAAAATAGGAAATCGATCATAAAACAAATTTCAAATTTCAAATTTGGTCTTCCACATGCTCATATTCTTTGGAGGATTACGTTATTCAAAATTCGATGACTTTATGTACCGTTGTTTTATCACAATACGAGAAATATACATACATTTATGCAGATTTTTCATTATTTAATTTCTTCAAATATAATGCAGGACTCTAACATTTTATGGCAAAACTTTGAAAAGTGAACCGACATTTATGAGTCCGACGCAAAATAGCAAATCGAAACTAATAGTCCTTCGGGATTCAAATCCCTTTGGACTGAAAACGAGTAAAGACTCGTTTCGATTTATACCTTTGACATTTGGAGCTCCAAAATTCAAAAAAAAAAAAAAAAAAAAAAAAAAAAAAAAAATTGAAATGTTTCAGATTTTAAATTACGTCTAAAGGGGCGTTTTTTAACATTTTATGTGTTACCTTTCTTTATTAAATATCATGTTCCTCGCACTTAAACCATAAGACCCAGTGCAACAGCAATATCGCAAAATAGTTTTAAAACGAGCATATCTTTAGAATTTCCGATACAGAGACTCACGCGCTGGAGATAAAAATGTTTTTTCTGCACAACGTTGCCACTGCTCGCTTTGAAATCCTCGAGTTTGTTAATCAAAAATTCGTCAAAGTTTTAAAAAATAGGAAATCGATCGTAAAACAAATTTCAAATTTGGTCTTCCACATGCTCATATTCGTTGGAGGATTACGTCATTCAAAACTCGAAGACTCTATGTACCGTTATTTTATGACAATGTGAGAAATATACATATATTTACGCAGATATTCATTATTTAATTTCTTCAAATATAATGCAGGACTCTAACAATTTATGGCAACAGTTAGAAAAGTGAACCGACATTATCCGTCCGACGCAAAATGCCAAATCGAAACTAATAGTCCTTCGGGATTCAAATCCCTTTGGACTGAAAACGAGTAAAGACTCGTTTCGATTTATACCTTTGACATTTGGAGCTCCAAAATTCAAAAAAAAAAAAAAAAAAAAAAAAAAAAAAAAAATCATAAATGTTTCAGATTTTAAATTACGTCCAAAGGGGCGTTTTTTAACATTTTGTGTGTTACCTTTCTTTATTAAATATCATGTTACTCGCATTTAAACCATAAGATCCAGTGCAACAGCAATATCGCAAAATAATTTTAAAACGAGCATATCTTTAGAATTTCCGATACAGAGACTAGAGATAAAAATGTTTTTTCTGCACAACGTTGCCATTGCTCGCTTTGAAATCCTTGAGTTTGTTAATCAAAAATTCGTCAAAGTTTTAAAAAATAGGAAATCGATCATGAAACAAATTTCAAATTTCAAATTTGGTCTTCCACATGCTCATATTCGTTGGAGGATTACGTTATTCAAAATTCGATGACTCTATGTACCGTTGTTTTATCACAATACGAGAAATATACATACATTTATGCAGATTTTTCATTATTTAATTTCTTCAAATATAATGCAGAACTCTAACATTTCATGGCAACAGTTTGAAAAGTGAACCGACATTTATCCGTCCGACGCAAAATGCCAAAACGAAACTAATAGTCCTTCGGGATTCAAATCTCTTTGGACTAAAAAAAAAAAAAAAAAAAAAAAAT
>NC_140772.1:9243423-9248423 GCF_044657685.1 Stegodyphus dumicola
TGTTCCTCGCACTTAAAACGTAAGATTCAGTGCAACAGCAATATCGCAAAATAGTTTTAAAACGAGCATATCTTTAGAATTTCCGATTCAGAGACTCACGCGCTGGAGATAAAAAGGTTTTTTCTGCACAACGTTGCCATTGCTCGCTTTGAAATCCTTGAGCTTGTTAATCAAAAATTCGTCAAAGTTTTAAAAAATAGGAAATCGATCATAAAACAAATTTCAAATTTGGTCTTCCACATGGTCATATTCGTTGGTGGATTACGTTATTCAAAATTCGATGACTCTATGTACCGTTATTTTATGACAATGTGAGAAATATACATACATTTACGCAGATTTTCATTATTCAATTTCTTCAAATATAATGCAGGACTCTAACATTTTATGGCAACAGTTTGAAAAGTGAAGCGACATTTATGAGTCCGACGCAAAATGCCAAAACGAAACTAATAATCCTTCGGGATTCAAATCCCTTTGGACTAAAAAAAAAAAAAAAAAAAAAAATCTGAAATGTTTCAGATTTTAAATTATGTCTAAAGGGGCATTTTTTAACATTTTGTATATTACCTTTCTTTATTAAATATCATGTTACTCGCATTTAAACCATAAGATTCAGTGCAACAGCAATATCGCAAAATAATTTTAACACGAGCATATCTTTAGAATTTCCGATACAGAGACTCACGCGCTGGAGATAAAAATGTTTTTTCTGCACAACGTTGCCATTGCTCGCTTTGAAATCCTTGAGTTTGTTAATAAAAAATTCGTGAAAGTTTTAAAAAATAGGAAATCGATCATGAAACAAATTTCAAATTTCAAATTTGGTCTTCCACATGCTCATATTCGTTGGAGGATTACGTTATTCAAAATTCGATGACTTTATGTACCGTTGTTTTATCACAATACGAGAAATATACATATATTTATGCAGATTTTTCATTATTTAATTTCTTCAAATATAATGCAGAACTCTAACATTTTATGGCAACAGTTTGAAAAGTGAACCGACATTTATCCGTCCGACGCAAAATGCCAAAACGAAACTAATAGTCCTTCGGGATTCAAACCTCTTTGGACTAAAAAAAAAAAAAAAATTTGAAATGTTTCAGATTTTAAATTACGTCCAAAGGGGCGTTTTTTAACATTTTGTATGTTACTTTCTTTATTAAATATCATGTTACTCGCATTTAAACCATAAGATCCAGTGCAACAGCAATATCGCAAAATAATTTTAACACGAGCATATCTTTAGAATTTCCGATACAGAGACTCACGCGCTGGAGATAAAAATGTTTTTTCTGCACAACGTTGCCATTGCTCGCTTTGAAATCCTTGAGTTTGTTAATCAAAAATTCGTCAAAGTTTTAAAAATTAGGAAATCGATCATGAAACAAATTTCAAATTTCAAATTTGGTCTTCCACATGCTCATATTCGTTGGAGGATTACGTTATTCAAAATTCGATGACTCTATGTACCGTTGTTTTATCACAATACGAGAAATATACATACATTTATGCAGATTTTTCATTATTTAATTTCTTCAAATATAATGCGAAACTCTAACATTTTATGGCAACAGTTTGAAAAGTGAACCGACATTTATCCGTCCGACGCAAAATGCCAAAACGAAACTAATAGTCCTTCGGGATTCAAATCTCTTTGGACTAAAAAAAAAAAAAAAAAAAAAATCTGAAATGTTTCAGATTTTAAATTACGTCCAAAGGGGCGTTTTTTAACATTTTGTATGTTACTTTCTTTATTAAATATCATGTTCCTCGCACTTAAAACATAAGATTCAGTGCAACAGCAATATCGCAAAATAGTTTTAAAACGAGCCTATCTTTAGAATTTCTGATACAGAGACTCACGCGCTGGAGATAAAAATGTTTTTTCTGCACAACGTTGCCATTGCTCGCTTTGAAATCCTTGAGTTTGTTAATCAAAAATTCGTCAAAGTTTTAAAAAATAGGAAATCGATCATGAAACAAATTTCAAATTTCAAATTTGGTCTTCCACATGCTCATATTCGTTGGAGGATTACGTTATTCAAAATTCGATGACTCTATGTACCGTGGTTTTATCACAATACGAGAAATATACATACATTTATGCAGATTTTTCATTATTTAATTTCTTCAAATATAATGCAGAACTCTAACATTTTATGGCAACAGTTTGAAAAGTGAACCGACATTTATCCGTCCGACGCAAAATGCCAAAACGAAACTAATAGTCCTTCGGGATTCAAACCTCTTTGGACTAAAAAAAAAAAAAAAATTTGAAATGTTTCAGATTTTAAATTACGTCCAAAGGGGCGTTTTTTAACATTTTGTATGTTACTTTCTTTATTAAATATCATGTTCCTCGCACTTAAAACATAAGATTCAGTGCAACAGCAATATCGCAAAATAGTTTTAAAACGAGCATATCTTTAGAATTTCCGTTTCAGAGACTCACGCGCTGGAGATAAAAAGGTTTTTTCTGCACAACGTTGCCATTGCTCGCTTTGAAATCCTTGAGCTTGTTAATCAAAAATTCGTCAAAGTTTTAAAAAATAGGAAATCGATCATAAAACAAATTTCAAATTTGGTCTTCCACATGCTCATATTCGTTGGAGGATTACGTTATTCAAAATTCGATGACTCTATGTACCGTTATTTTATGACAATGTGAGAAATATACATACATTTACGCAGATTTTCATTATTCAATTTCTTCTAATATAATGCAGGACTCTAACATTTTATGGCAACAGTTTGAAAAGTGAAGCGACATTTATGAGTCCGACGCAAAATGCCAAAACGAAACTAATAATCCTTCGGGATTCAAATCCCTTTGGACTAAAAAAAAAAAAAAAAAAATCTGAAATGTTTCAGATTTTAAATTATGTCTAAAGGGGCGTTTTTTAACATTTTGTATATTACCTTTCTTTATTAAATATCATGTTACTCGCATTTAAACCATAAGATCCAGTGCAACAGCAATATCGCAAAATAATTTTAACACGAGCATATCTTTAGAATTTCCGATACAGAGACTCACGCGCTGGAGATAAAAATGTTTTTTCTGCACAACGTTGCCATTGCTCGCTTTGAAATCCTTGAGTTTGTTAATCAAAAATTCGTCAAAGTTTTAAAAAATAGGAAATCGATCATGAAACAAATTTCAAATTTCAAATTTGGTCTTCCACATGCTCATATTCGTTGGAGGATTACGTTATTCAAAATTCGATGACTCTATGTACCGTTGTTTTATCACAATACGAGAAATATACATACATTTATGCAGATTTTTCATTATTTAATTTCTTCAAATATAATGCGAAACTCTAACATTTTATGGCAACAGTTTGAAAAGTGAACCGACATTTATCCGTCCGACGCAAAATGCCAAAACGAAACTAATAGTCCTTCGGGATTCAAATCTCTTTGGATCAAAAAAAAAAAAAAAAAAAAAAAAAAAAAAAAAAAAAATCTGAAATGTTTCAGATTTTAAATTACGTCCAAAGGGGCGTTTTTTAACATTTTGTATGTTACTTTCTTTATTAAATATCATGTTCCTCGCACTTAAAACATAAGATTCAGTGCAACAGCAATATCGGAAAATAGTTTTAAAACGAGCCTATCTTTAGAATTTCCGATTCAGAGACTCACGCGCTGGAGATAAAAAGGTTTTTTCTGCACAACGTTGCCATTGCTCGCTTTGAAATCCTTGAGCTTGTTAATCAAAAATTCGTCAAAGTTTTAAAAAATAGGAAATCGATCATGAAACAAATTTCAAATTTCAAATTTGGTCTTCCACATGCTCATATTCGTTGGAGGATTACGTTATTCAAAATTCGATGACTCTATGTACCGTTGTTTTATCACAATACGAGAAATATACATACATTTATGCAGATTTTTCATTATTTAATTTCTTCAAATATAATGCAGAACTCTAACATTTTATGGCAACAGTTTGAAAAGTGAACCGACATTTATCCGTCCGACGCAAAATGCCAAAACGAAACTAATAGTCCTTCGGGATTCAAACCTCTTTGGACTAAAAAAAAAAAAAAAATTTGAAATGTTTCAGATTTTAAATTACGTCCAAAGGGGCGTTTTTTAACATTTTGTATGTTACTTTCTTTATTAAATATCATGTTCCTCGCACTTAAAACATAAGATTCAGTGCAACAGCAATATCGCAAAATAGTTTTAAAACGAGCATATCTTTAGAATTTCCGATTCAGAGACTCACGCGCTGGAGATAAAAAGGTTTTTTCTGCACAACGTTGCCATTGCTCGCTTTGAAATCCTTGAGCTTGTTAATCAAAAATTCGTCAAAGTTTTAAAAAATAGGAAATCGATCATAAAACAAATTTCAAATTTGGTCTTCCACATGCTCATATTCGTTGGAGGATTACGTTATTCAAAATTCGATGACTCTATGTACCGTTATTTTATGACAATGTGAGAAATATACATACATTTACGCAGATTTTCATTATTCAATTTCTTCAAATATAATGCAGGACTCTAACATTTTATGGCAACAGTTTGAAAAGTGAAGCGACATTTATGAGTCCGACGCAAAATGCCAAAACGAAACTAATAATCCTTCGGGATTCAAATCCCTTTGGACTAAAAAAAAAAAAAAAAAAAATCTGAAATGTTTCAGATTTTAAATTATGTCTAAAGGGGCGTTTTTTAACATTTTGTATATTACCTTTCTTTATTAAATATCATGTTACTCGCATTTAAACCATAAGATCCAGTGCAACAGCAATATCGCAAAATAATTTTAACACGAGCATATCTTTAGAATTTCCGATACAGAGACTCACGCGCTGGAGATAAAAATGTTTTTTCTGCACAACGTTGCCATTGCTCGCTTTGAAATCCTTGAGTTTGTTAATCAAAAATTCGTCAAAGTTTTAAAAAATAGGAAATCGATCATGAAACAAATTTCAAATTTCAAATTTGGTCTTCCACATGCTCATATTCGTTGGAGG